>NW_027436047.1:0-42141 GCF_964199755.1 Larus michahellis
TAAGGGCCAATGTTAAAGGTGTAAGGAGTTAGACTAATGGAGGGCTGAGTAGCTACACCCTTGAAAGTTTGTGGGGGTGTAGGTTTTGGGTTCATTTCAACAGGTTCAGATGTATTTGAGTCAATCATAAATTCAAATAACAATTCCGTGCCCCTGTAGCCCCAAATACAATATACTATGATAGGTTTGATAAAGGTGAAGTTGTGCCAGCAATCTGAGTTTGGCTCTATAATTTTGTAACAATCAATCAGTGTTATGTTTGTCCGGTTTAGTAGAGTCTACATGGATGGTTTCAATTACAGTTGGTCTATGGTGAGCAGACCCATTGATTACTCGGCAGCTAATTTGTATTTTCTTTCCTGGGACGGCTTCAAGCTTAGCCATTTGGAGTGAGTCTTTCCAACTCCATTTATCTCTGGAATATACTTCACTTCCTTGTATAACCAGAGTGGAGAGATTTAAATCCCTCATGTTTTCTAGTGTCTCAGTGCTTGCAGTGTATCGTGACAGTGCATTATCCCAAAGCTCATCATCAAGGGGCAGATTCTTAAGTCCGCTCAATAAGGTGTCATTATCGGGGGTTTCAGATAGTGGCAGTGGAACCAGACTAGTCTGTGGAGTTGAGTCAGGTTCGACTTTATCTATGCTTTGATCTATCTCATGTTTTGAAAACACCTCATTTTCATGTAGGACTACAGTGGCCAGGCTCAATTTTCCTTTTCCTGTTCCTGCCATCGCATTGTGTTTTACATAAGCTTGAGACCACGGCCATTCTGGGTCTCTTTGACTACAAACAACAGGGAGTAAAAAGATAAAACTGAATAGCATCAATTCCATCTGCCAATTCGTCATTCTAAAATTTAGGCCTCCAGATGGCCATACATAACAAAAATAATATTATTGCCAGGATCAATGTCAGGATTCCCTGGAGACACTCGAGGTTAGCGTAGGCCAATGCGTCTGTCCACATACAGTTCTTCCGAGGTTCCTGTAAGACACAAAGGAAAAGAAAATCTGCTCGGTCTCATTTGACCGACGGGGTTAAAAAGAGGGCGAGATCCACCGGGTGCTGATCCGGTGTATCTTCCCTGAACAGTCTTTGGCTTCCCGTGCATGGGGGTTTTTGGGAGTAGCTAACACCATTGGTACTGTGCCAATTTGAGGCATTTTCACTAACACAGGTTGCCCAGGGTGAAATTGTCCCAGGTATTTTCGTGGTTCATTGGGAACTTTTGGAGTGATGATATCAGCAGATACACAGAAAGCTTTCATTTTAGGACAGCCATCTCCACTCCATCTGTTATTTAATTGATAGATGGCATCATCCAATGGCAAATGCCAACCAGGTTCATGAGTTTTTGCAAAACGCTTAACCAATCCATTGGTGCGTTCAACAATGCCATTAGCCTGAGGATAATAGGGAGTATGAAATACCCATCGAATCCCTTCTTCTTTGGCCCAATCTTGTACCACTGTAGCGGTAAAGTGTGAACCGTTATCACTTTGGATTTCCTCAGGAAGGGGAAGTGTGCTGAACCACCCTTTTAGGCCTTTCACTGTGTTGTTCCCGGTAGCTGATTTGAAGCTGGTGGCCATAGCGAGGCCAGAGATAATCTCCACTCCGACTAGGACGTATCTTTTCTCACCTGATGATCTCAAGGGCCCAATATAATCAATTTGCCATGAATGCCACAATGTTTTCTTGTCCCGAATGTGTAAAGGAGGCGCCTTACTCGGATGATCTTTATTGAGTCGTAGGCGACATTGTGAACAGGCGGTTACTACTTGTTCACACAGCTTAACCGACACAGGCCACCCCCGGGCTAGACCTTCCTGATACAGATCAGCACGGCCTGTATGGCCACGCTTAATATGTAACCATTCGAGTAAGCGTTCCCATTCCCGACCATCATCTACAATGTCAATTTGCTGCAACCGCGTGAGGCTATCTACCTGTTGGTTGAATTGAGCAGTGATCGAGTTCGAACGATCATGGCCTTTTACCCAACCAACGTGCAATGTTCTCTGTCCTCCCATTTCCAACAGTTGCTTCCAACTCTCTGTCTCCCAGATTGGGACTCTATTCACCTGCCAATCATTGGCTGCCCAGTGTCCAATCCATTCAGTGGCTCCTTTAAAAACAGCATATGAGTCAGTGTAAATGTAAGTAGCCCCACGTTGTGCAGCTAGTAGGACGGCTCTGAGTTCCCCTACTTGTGCGCTACCTTCTCCTGTTTCAATTGCTCTTTCCCCCGTTGCTACTTCCAGTGCTACGGCCTTGTATTTCCACTTATTGTTCTCACGGTGAGATGACGCATCAGTAAACCACACTCCTGTAAGATCACTGCCTTCTTTCAGAGGAGGTGCTTCTTGGATTGGAGATGGTCTGTTTGGTGGGGATTGGAACAATAGGGCACCATCTATATCCTTCTGGAGCTTGGATACTTTGATACTACCTTCAGAGATTGGCATGATATCATTAATGCCTTCTAAATAAGCATACCACTTTCGAACTGTGGGTTTCTGGGCAATGCCGGCTGGTGGTGCTGTCCCTTTACGGACCACATCTAGGAGACGAAAAGGGCCCCGAACAATCACGCTCTGTTCTCTCCTTATCTGCTCTGCTCGTTGCAATGCTCGCACCAGGGACAGTAAACCCTTCTCTAGGTCTGAATATCTGCTCTCAGTATCATTAAAGGAGTGAGAGCTAAATTCTAATGGTCTCTCCGGTCCTGCTGGTCCCTTTTGCCATAAGTTACAATGAGAACCATGTTCGCTGGACCCCCATTCTACATGGACAGGGTCAGTTGGATGTATGGGGCCAAGTTGTTGGAATAACCTTAGCTCTTTTATTAGCAATTCCAGTGCATTAGTATGTTGTTCAGTCCACTCCCAGGATTTACCTTTTTTGAGCAAACAATAAAGGGGGCGAGCAATGATGGAAAAGCCAGGGATGTGTTTACGCCAATAACTTAAAGTTCCCAGAACTTGCTGTAACTCCTTCGTGCTGGAAGGATTCTGTCCATGTTCTATTTTTTTCAGGGTATCCTGAGGGACAGAAGCAGCTCCCTTAATCCACCAGACCCCCAGGAATTTAACTTCCTGTGCAGGTCCCTGACATTTTGAGTCTGGAATTTCCAATCCCAAATCTGATAATGTTTTTCGGATGTTTTGCATCATGTCTTGTACACTTTCTTGGCTCTCTCCCCCCCTATTAAGATGTCGTCAATATATTGGTATACTGTACATCCCTGTGAAACAGGAATCTCTGATAGCGCTTTAGCTAAAGCATTATGAGCAATGGTGGGGGAATGTTTGTATCCTTGTGGAAGTCGGTTAAAGGTATATTGGACTCCTTTCCACGTGAATGCAAACTGCGCTTTGTCTTGCTCAAGGAGGGGAATCATAAAAAACATGTCTTTTACATCTAAGGCAGCCATCCAAGGATGGGCAGCTCCTTTTATCATTGTCACAATTTCCGCGATACTCGGAACCGCAGCGGTCAGGGGTGCAGCGTTGGCGTTTAACTTTCGGTAATCTACTGTGAAACGCCATTGCCCGGTTGGTTTCTTTACTGGCCACACCGGTGAATTATAAGGCGAGTGAGTCCTCTTAATGATGTTTCTTTTTTCTAAATCTGATACCACCCCGTCTGCTCCTGCAAGTGCAGCTGCAGGCAGTGGGTACTGTCGGACGTTGGTAATTTTAGAGGGAGGCAAAGGTATAGATGTTTCTAATAGGCCCAGTTTAACTGTGTCTAATCCTTTTTTGCGTCCTGCAAAACTCCACGCAGTTCCATCCGGGAATTTCCACATTCGCCCACGCAGCACGTCAAATCCTAGGAGGTTAGAATGTGAGGCACCCACTAACACTTCTGCCCTAGTCATTCGCTGCTCTCCCGGCAACCAGAGGTTAATTTTTGCAGTGGGGCATGTTTTTACCACACCATCAATTCCTGTGAAGTTGACTCTGCGTCGGGTGGGATTTATACCTAGAAGTTGTGCTGTTTCGTTAGTGATTGCAGACATTTGGGCTCCAGTATCAATAATAAAATTTACCAATATCTTCCGGGGTCCAACAGGAATGATAATAACGGGTTCGGAGTCTTTATGAGAGAGCCATTGAATTGCTAGTACCTGCCGGACAGGGTGGCTCACTGCCCTCCCCGGGGATAGGAGTTTTTTGGCTGGGACTCTGTCAAATCAATCAAGTTACGTTCCGGTGCAGAAGGCACAATTTTCTCACGACTTGGGGATTCTCTGGTTAGACTTTTCTCCCCAGCCACATTATTCTTTCTAGTTAGAGATTGGACTAGTGTACGGAGGTCTCCCGTAGGGACACCGTGCAAGAATTGTCGGGGCACCCCTAATTGTAGGGCTTTACGCCACAACTCATTCCGGTCCTTATCAGGCTTAAACCTTTCCTCCGATTTAGGGTTTTTAGTGTGAGTTCGGACTTGGCGAACCTTTCGGGGGTGTTCGGAGGATTTCTCACTAGTTAGGCTGGCCCAGCCCATTCGGCGCCCATATTGATCTATTTCCTGTACATATTCATTCCAGGTGGGCATGTAGTGACGACGGCCCCGCCTATGAGCACCCCGAGCCTCTCGTATACGATCTTGAGTACGAACAAGGAACGGTTTCAGGCAATCGGGAAGACCACGGATGAGAGGGGCTAATCGATCGGGGTCGATAGGGGCTGACATTGGGGATTTCCGAAATTCCTCTCTGTCATACATGGCTTGCAGACAAGCTGCTTTCCGTACAGCCGCAAACAGATCAGAGTAGCCTGTAGCTCTAATCTCTAACGGCTCCCCCCTCTCTCGCGGATCCATACCCCCTGCCCAATAGGCTGCTCGAGCAGTTAGGGAATAATTATGATCCCCAGGCATAGTGGTTAAAAACACTCCTGGTCCCCAAGAGTCTCCTGCTTCTTCCTCACTCAGCATAATTCTGTCCCCCCCTTCAGAAGAAACTCGCCACACGTACTCAACAGCTGACTCTTCTGGTCGCCTCGAATATTTCTCCCTTATTTTTGTTAACTCGGTTGGTGTCCGTGGAACGGTACGCACAGTGGTGTGAATTTCATCATCGTCATCAACCGCAGCTTCAGTTTTAACCAGAGGACGTAAAGGAAAAACTTGGGATTTCAAAGTAAAAGTCCTTTCCTCCTCATCTTCTTCGTCATCCTCACTATTAGACAAAAAATCTCCGGTCTGGGTTCCGGAATTTGGATAACACATTAACTTACGAATCTGTTGGACCTGGGTCGAGGGCTGCATTTTATCTAAGAGCCCAGTCACCCTTTCTAATAATATTTTAAGTTGAGCATTCTGGTTTCCTAAACATTCATTCTCACTCACAAGCTTATCGACGTGAGTTCTTAATTTTTCTCCTGTCTCCTTTTGCAAGGCTAATGATGACTTCAGCACCTCATTCTCCGATTTCAGGGTTGCATATTCTACAGCTGAAATCAGATTAGGAGCAGGGGTTTCTCTAGCTTCTTGTTGTGCACAAGATAAACAGGCGCCTAACACAGCACAAATCACACCCTTGCCTTTCCCCGCTCTGAGCTTCTGTGAAACCCGACACTCTTCAATACGTTCCACCACTTTCTCTTCATCCTTCCAAAATTTTTGGGCCCACTCCTTCCCAGCCTGGGAAGGGGCACAATCATATTTTTGCAGCAGTTTATCCATGGCAATCCTGCCGACTACGCCAAATTCTGTTGCGTGAAACGGGGCCAAGCGGTTTTGGCAGAAGATAAACCCCCTTGCGTTCTAACACTCCTCACCGAGGTGGGAGGCTAGGTGCGGCTAGGTTTAAATTCTGAGTGATGCCCAATTCAGCACTATCAGTCCAATCGCGTTTAATATGTATTAAACTACTACGATTTGGATACACTAATAGTGGACTGCACCTTCAGTCTAGTCGTGCTCCTGAACTAGCACGGCCTCTCTGTAGTTTTGGTCGCGTTCAGTGAGAAAGCGGAACGACTAGCTACTTAAACAGTGCAGTTTATTTAAACAACAGATATACGGGTTCTTTAGGATTGCCGGTGATAAATACACTGTCTGCAAAGCACGTGCAAATAAAGATATTGCTAAGTATACAAACGCGCGACAAAATTATAAACGATACAGCCTGGCTATAAACGTAGGGTAGAGATTCTCTAGAGAAATTTCTAAGTCCCCGAGAAAGCGCTCGGTGTAATCGAAGTCTTACCCAAAGGCGTCCCTATGGGGGGGAAGAAAGGCTCAGCCCGTCGACTGATCCCGGAAATCAGCGGTGGAATTCTTCGCGATGGTGTCTTCCCTGACATCCCCTCTCTCTTGGGCTATTTTTATATTATTTTTTTATCTTCAAAGTGGAGTTTGAGTGACTTTAGTCATACATACTTTTATTATGATTAATGTATTCAAGGAGGAGTGTTCACACCTCGGGGGCGGATAGCCTCCGGGATGGAGGTGTGTTTTGGTACATTGTGGTGAGCAAAGTTCGCACAAAAGGACAGCATTTCATCAACATTTGACGAAAGGTTGGCTCGGGTAGCGTGTAGGCCGCTTATCAGTTCCGTAGTACCATCTCGTCCCCATATCTGCTATTCGTCACAAGGGAAGGCCACGGAACAAGCGTGTTCCGTTCCATCCCTCGTGTAGTTTCGCAAACAACCTCGCGCAGGGAATCACAGATGTTGCATTCTTCGTGTGCTAGCTGTGGCTGTATTCTACCTCAGAAGCCTCTTGATTTTATGACTTTCCTTAATGTGTGAACAATGCTGTATTTTTGTATTCTTGGCCAATTTAGTAATTATTCCACATAATCCACCCCGTGACTACAGTCACTCAAGCTCCACGATAATCAATACTGATGGGGAATATCACATGTCCTCTTATGGCGAGGGATATCAAGTGCAAATACTTCTTGCGGGGTGATTAAGCGAGTTAAGCGTTTCATCATAATCCAAAGTCTAACATGCAAAACAATTGTCAAAGCAAAGCACAATACAGTGAGTACTAGTAGAACAACAACAGGATGGAGCATCTTGTTAAAAAGTCCTGTAGCTGTCGGTGACCATCCAAAGAGGGTGTCCCACCATTCATGTCCACCGTCTCTCTTGACCCTTTCCAGTACATGGTGTATTTCTTCAACATCATGATGGACAGTAATCAGAGTTCTTTGTCCATTTTCTTGGGCCTCTTTCAACAATCGCTTCAATTCATCGTGTTGTAGCAACTTCCTCACTAGTGAGAGATTCATTCCGATAGGGGTAGGCAGCAAATCTCGAATCAATGTGTAATTAGATTGTAGCAATTGAAAAGACGTAACAGGAGCTGAATAACTGAAGTCACATCCAATGATGTTAGTAAAGTTACAAACACAAAGATTTGAGTTATTACTTATATCTACTGCTATGTCATCTACGAATACAAAAGTACAGGGAGACCTCATGCAAACACACCCTTTCCCAATATATACAAGCACAGTTTCTGGGGTTTCATCAGGTTGTATCTCAAAATGACAAACATTCTGGTTGGTGTCAAGACAAATGTCTTGTGCCTTGAGAGTATTACTCTCACAAATGAATCCTTGTTGATCTCGTGAAATGCATGCTTCAACATCAACAGTTTGCCATTTATTCTCGTTTTGTTGTGCCCACACTCTATGCTCTACCGGATGGAGTATAGCTCCATGGTGATTCAACCCCAGTGCGATGATTGGGTATATGGTGTATACTGAGGCATTGCGTATCGTTAAGACAAAAGCTGTGGCTTTGCTCTCAGTGGGATCATAGGTGAAATTAACCAGATACCACCAGGATTGAAATTTTCTCTCAAACTCAATTGCATTATCCCATATTACTTTTCGAATTTCAGTGGGCAAGGTGCCTTCTTCACCTTCCCTTATAATTGCGGCTGTCATAGATTGCATCCACAGTTGGGCTTGGATACAACTAAGGGCCAAGGAAACATTGTTTGGGGTTGTACCAAGTGCATTTGTGATCAGCTGATGGTCTTTTTCACCTGTTTCCTCCCACTGAGGCAATATATTCGATAAAAGCCATTGGTGATTTCCCAATGCTGATAGAGAGGACTGTAGAGGATGTTTTAATTTGTCTAGAGCACTAGTAGTTGTGACTAGTTTGTTTGCAAGTATCTCAGCATCTGTACTATTTAAGACTCCCAGTCCTGTTCCTAAGATACCAGTCACCTCTCTCTTCAGTCGTTGTGAGGTGTCAACAGTTCGCCGGCCTAACCATGCTGACCATCCTGCATAAGATGTACTCAGGAATGGTGAGCAGGTGGGTTTGATCGCAGAGATATTAATCTGCATTGACAATTCTACTCGTTTGAGGGAATATGTTGGGTTAAACGGTATTTGTTGTTGACCTGTGTGTTTAATGGCATAAGGGCCAATGTTAAAGGTGTAAGGAGTTAGACTAATGGAGGGCTGAGTAGCTACACCCTTGAAAGTTTGTGGGGGTGTAGGTTTTGGGTTCATTTCAACAGGTTCAGATGTATTTGAGTCAATCATAAATTCAAATAACAATTCCATGCCCCTGTAGCCCCAAATACAATATACTATGATAGGTTTGATAAAGGTGAAGTTGTGCCAGCAATCTGAGTTTGGCTCTATAATTTTGTAACAATCAATCAGTGTTATGTTTGTCCGGTTTAGTAGAGTCTACATGGATGGTTTCAATTACAGTTGGTCTATGGTGAGCAGACCCATTGATTACTCGGCAGCTAATTTGTATTTTCTTTCCTGGGACGGCTTCAAGCTTAGCCATTTGGAGTGAGTCTTTCCAACTCCATTTATCTCTGGAATATACTTCACTTCCTTGTATAACCAGAGTGGAGAGATTTAAATCCCTCATGTTTTCTAGTGTCTCAGTGCTTGCAGTGTATCGTGACAGTGCATTATCCCAAAGCTCATCATCAAGGGGCAGATTCTTAAGTCCGCTCAATAAGGTGTCATTATCGGGGGTTTCAGATAGTGGCAGTGGAACCAGACTAGTCTGTGGAGTTGAGTCAGGTTCGACTTTATCTATGCTTTGATCTATCTCATGTTTTGAAAACACCTCATTTTCATGTAGGACTACAGTGGCCAGGCTCAATTTTCCTTTTCCTGTTCCTGCCATCGCATTGTGTTTTACATAAGCTTGAGACCACGGCCATTCTGGGTCTCTTTGACTACAAACAACAGGGAGTAAAAAGATAAAACTGAATAGCATCAATTCCATCTGCCAATTCGTCATTCTAAAATTTAGGCCTCCAGATGGCCATACATAACAAAAATAATATTATTGCCAGGATCAATGTCAGGATTCCCTGGAGACACTCGAGGTTAGCGTAGGCCAATGCGTCTGTCCACGTACAGTTCTTCCGAGGTTCCTGTAAGACACAAAGGAAAAGAAAATCTGCTCGGTCTCATTTGACCGACGGGGTTAAAAAGAGGGCGAGATCCACCGGGTGCTGATCCGGTGTATCTTCCCTGAACAGTCTTTGGCTTCCCGTGCATGGGGGTTTTTGGGAGTAGCTAACACCATTGGTACTGTGCCAATTTGAGGCATTTTCACTAACACAGGTTGCCCAGGGTGAAATTGTCCCAGGTATTTTCGTGGTTCATTGGGAACTTTTGGAGTGATGATATCAGCAGATACACAGAAAGCTTTCATTTTAGGACAGCCATCTCCACTCCATCTGTTATTTAATTGATAGATGGCATCATCCAATCGCAAATGCCAACCAGGTTCATGAGTTTTTGCAAAACGCTTAACCAATCCATTGGTGCGTTCAACAATGCCATTAGCCTGAGGATAATAGGGAGTATGAAATACCCATCGAATCCCTTCTTCTTTGGCCCAATCTTGTACCACTGTAGCGGTAAAGTGTGAACCGTTATCACTTTGGATTTCCTCAGGAAGGGGAAGTGTGCTGAACCACCCTTTTAGGCCTTTCACTGTGTTGTTCCCGGTAGCTGATTTGAAGCTGGTGGCCATAGCGAGGCCAGAGATAATCTCCACTCCGACTAGGACGTATCTTTTCTCACCTGATGATCTCAAGGGCCCAATATAATCAATTTGCCATGAATGCCACAATGTTTTCTTGTCCCGAATGTGTAAAGGAGGCGCCTTACTCGGATGATCTTTATTGAGTCGTAGGCGACATTGTGAACAGGCGGTTACTACTTGTTCACACAGCTTAACCGACACAGGCCACCCCCGGGCTAGACCTTCCTGATACAGATCAGCACGGCCTGTATGGCCACGCTTAATATGTAACCATTCGAGTAAGCGTTCCCATTCCCGACCATCATCTACAATGTCAATTTGCTGCAACCGCGTGAGGCTATCTACCTGTTGGTTGAATTGAGCAGTGATCGAGTTCGAACGATCATGGCCTTTTACCCAACCAACGTGCAATGTTCTCTGTCCTCCCATTTCCAACAGTTGCTTCCAACTCTCTGTCTCCCAGATTGGGACTCTATTCACCTGCCAATCATTGGCTGCCCAGTGTCCAATCCATTCAGTGGCTCCTTTAAAAACAGCATATGAGTCAGTGTAAATGTAAGTAGCCCCACGTTGTGCAGCTAGTAGGACGGCTCTGAGTTCCCCTACTTGTGCGCTACCTTCTCCTGTTTCAATTGCTCTTTCCCCCGTTGCTACTTCCAGTGCTACGGCCTTGTATTTCCACTTATTGTTCTCACGGTGAGATGACGCATCAGTAAACCACACTCCTGTAAGATCACTGCCTTCTTTCAGAGGAGGTGCTTCTTGGATTGGAGATGGTCTGTTTGGTGGGGATTGGAACAATAGGGCACCATCTATATCCTTCTGGAGCTTGGATACTTTGATACTACCTTCAGAGATTGGCATGATATCATTAATGCCTTCTAAATAAGCATACCACTTTCGAACTGTGGGTTTCTGGGCAATGCCGGCTGGCGGTGCTGTCCCTTTACGGACCACATCTAGGAGACGAAAAGGGCCCCGAACAATCACGCTCTGTTCTCTCCTTATCTGCTCTGCTCGTTGCAATGCTCGCACCAGGGACAGTAAACCCTTCTCTAGGTCTGAATATCTGCTCTCAGTATCATTAAAGGAGTGAGAGCTAAATTCTAATGGTCTCTCCGGTCCTGCTGGTCCCTTTTGCCATAAGTTACAATGAGAACCATGTTCGCTGGACCCCCATTCTACATGGACAGGGTCAGTTGGATGTATGGGGCCAAGTTGTTGGAATAACCTTAGCTCTTTTATTAGCAATTCCAGTGCATTAGTATGTTGTTCAGTCCACTCCCAGGATTTACCTTTTTTGAGCAAACAATAAAGGGGGCGAGCAATGATGGAAAAGCCAGGGATGTGTTTACGCCAATAACTTAAAGTTCCCAGAACTTGCTGTAACTCCTTCGTGCTGGAAGGATTCTGTCCATGTTCTATTTTTTTCAGGGTATCCTGAGGGACAGAAGCAGCTCCCTTAATCCACCAGACCCCCAGGAATTTAACTTCCTGTGCAGGTCCCTGACATTTTGAGTCTGGAATTTCCAATCCCAAATCTGATAATGTTTTTCGGATGTTTTGCATCATGTCTTGTACACTTTCTTGGCTCTCTCCTCCCCTATTAAGATGTCGTCAATATATTGGTATACTGTACATCCCTGTGAAACAGGAATCTCTGATAGCGCTTTAGCTAAAGCATTATGAGCAATGGTGGGGGAATGTTTGTATCCTTGTGGAAGTCGGTTAAAGGTATATTGGACTCCTTTCCACGTGAATGCAAACTGCGCTTTGTCTTGCTCAAGGAGGGGAATCATAAAAAACATGTCTTTTACATCTAAGGCAGCCATCCAAGGATGGGCAGCTCCTTTTATCATTGTCACAATTTCCGCGATACTCGGAACCGCAGCGGTCAGGGGTGCAGTGTTGGCGTTTAACTTTCGGTAATCTACTGTGAAACGCCATTGCCCGGTTGGTTTCTTTACTGGCCACACCGGTGAATTATAAGGCGAGTGAGTCCTCTGAATGATGTTTCTTTTTTCTAAATCTGATACCACCCCGTCTGCTCCTGCAAGTGCAGCTGCAGGCAGTGGGTACTGTCGGACGTTGGTAATTTTAGAGGGAGGCAAAGGTATAGATGTTTCTAATAGGCCCAGTTTAACTGTGTCTAATCCTTTTTTGCGTCCTGCAAAACTCCACGCAGTTCCATCCGGGAATTTCCACATTCGCCCACGCAGCACGTCAAATCCTAGGAGGTTAGAATGTGAGGCACCCACTAACACTTCTGCCCTAGTCATTCGCTGCTCTCCCGGCAACCAGAGGTTAATTTTTGCAGTGGGGCATGTTTTTACCACACCATCAATTCCTGTGAAGTTGACTCTGCGTCGGGTGGGATTTATACCTAGAAGTTGTGCTGTTTCGTTAGTGATTGCAGACATTTGGGCTCCAGTATCAATAATAAAATTTACCAATATCTTCCGGGGTCCAACAGGAATGATAATAACGGGTTCGGAGTCTTTATGAGAGAGCCATTGAATTGCTAGTACCTGCCGGACAGGGTGGCTCACTGCCCTCCCCGGGGATAGGAGTTTTTTGGCTGGGACTCTGTCAAATCAATCAAGTTACGTTCCGGTGCAGAAGGCACAATTTTCTCACGACTTGGGGATTCTCTGGTTAGACTTTTCTCCCCAGCCACATTATTCTTTCTAGTTAGAGATTGGACTAGTGTACGGAGGTCTCCCGTAGGGACACCGTGCAAGAATTGTCGGGGCACCCCTAATTGTAGGGCTTTACGCCACAACTCATTCCGGTCCTTATCAGGCTTAAACCTTTCCTCCGATTTAGGGTTTTTAGTGTGAGTTCGGACTTGGCGAACCTTTCGGGGGTGTTCGGAGGATTTCTCACTAGTTAGGCTGGCCCAGCCCATTCGGCGCCCATATTGATCTATTTCCTGTACATATTCATTCCAGGTGGGCATGTAGTGACGACGGCCCCGCCTATGAGCACCCCGAGCCTCTCGTATACGATCTTGAGTACGAACAAGGAACGGTTTCAGGCAATCGGGAAGACCACGGATGAGAGGGACTAATCGATCGGGGTCGATAGGGGCTGACATTGGGGATTTCCGAAATTCCTCTCTGTCATACATGGCTTGCAGACAAGCTGCTTTCCGTACAGCCGCAAACAGATCAGAGTAGCCTGTAGCTCTAATCTCTAACGGCTCCCCCCTCTCTCGCGGATCCATACCCCCTGCCCAATAGGCTGCTCGAGCAGTTAGGGAATAATTATGATCCCCAGGCATAGTGGTTAAAAACACTCCTGGTCCCCAAGAGTCTCCTGCTTCTTCCTCACTCAGCATAATTCTGTCCCCCCCTTCAGAAGAAACTCGCCACACGTACTCAACAGCTGACTCTTCTGGTCGCCTCGAATATTTCTCCCTTATTTTTGTTAACTCGGTTGGTGTCCGTGGAACGGTACGCACAGTGGTGTGAATTTCATCATCGTCATCAACCGCAGCTTCAGTTTTAACCAGAGGACGTAAAGGAAAAACTTGGGATTTCAAAGTAAAAGTCCTTTCCTCCTCATCTTCTTCGTCATCCTCGCTATTAGACAAAAAATCTCCGGTCTGGGTTCCGGAATTTGGATAACACATTAACTTACGAATCTGTTGGACCTGGGTCGAGGGCTGCATTTTATCTAAGAGCCCAGTCACCCTTTCTAATAATATTTTAAGTTGAGCATTCTGGTTTCCTAAACGTTCATTCTCACTCACAAGCTTATCGACGTGAGTTCTTAATTTTTCTCCTGTCTCCTTTTGCAAGGCTAATGATGACTTCAGCACCTCATTCTCCGATTTCAGGGTTGCATATTCTACAGCTGAAATCAGATTAGGAGCAGGGGTTTCTCTAGCTTCTTGTTGTGCACAAGATAAACAGGCGCCTAACGCAGCACAAATCACACCCTTGCCTTTCCCCGCTCTGAGCTTCTGTGAAACCCGACACTCTTCAATACGTTCCACCACTTTCTCTTCATCCTTCCAAAATTTTTGGGCCCACTCCTTCCCAGCCTGGGAAGGGGCACAATCATATTTTTGCAGCAGTTTATCCATGGCAATCCTGCCGACTACGCCAAATTCTGTTGCGTGAAACGGGGCCAAGCGGTTTTGGCAGAAGATAAACCCCCTTGCGTTCTAACACTCCTCACCGAGGTGGGAGGCTAGGTGCGGCTAGGTTTAAATTCTGAGTGATGCCCAATTCAGCACTATCAGTCCAATCGCGTTTAATATGTATTAAACTACTACGATTTGGATACACTAATAGTGGACTGCACCTTCAGTCTAGTCGTGCTCCTGAACTAGCACGGCCTCTCTGTAGTTTTGGTCGCGTTCAGTGAGAAAGCGGAACGACTAGCTACTTAAACAGTGCAGTTTATTTAAACAACAGATATACAGGTTCTTTAGGATTGCCGGTGATAAATACACTGTCTGCAAAGCACGTGCAAATAAAGATATTGCTAAGTATACAAACGCGCGACAAAATTATAAACGATACAGCCTGGCTATAAACGTAGGGTAGAGATTCTCTAGAGAAATTTCTAAGTCCCCGAGAAAGCGCTCGGTGTAATCGAAGTCTTACCCAAAGGCGTCCCTATGGGGGGGAAGAAAGGCTCAGCCCGTCGACTGATCCCGGAAATCAGCGGTGGAATTCTTCGCGATGGTGTCTTCCCTGACATCCCCTCTCTCTTGGGCTATTTTTATATTATTTTTTTATCTTCAAAGTGGAGTTTGAGTGACTTTAGTCATACATACTTTTATTATGATTAATGTATTCAAGGAGGAGTGTTCACACCTCGGGGGCGGATAGCCTCCGGGATGGAGGTGTGTTTTGGTACATTGTGGTGAGCAAAGTTCGCACAAAAGGACAGCATTTCATCAACATTTGACGAAAGGTTGGCTCGGGTAGCGTGTAGGCCGCTTATCAGTTCCGTAGTACCATCTCGTCCCCATATCTGCTATTCGTCACAAGGGAAGGCCACGGAACAAGCGTGTTCCGTTCCATCCCTCGTGTAGTTTCGCAAACAACCTCGCGCAGGGAATCACAGATGTTGCATTCTTCGTGTGCTAGCTGTGGCTGTATTCTACCTCAGAAGCCTCTTGATTTTATGACTTTCCTTAATGTGTGAACAATGCTGTATTTTTGTATTCTTGGCCAATTTAGTAATTATTCCACATAATCCACCCCGTGACTACAGTCACTCAAGCTCCACGATAATCAATACTGATGGGGAATATCACACGTCCTCTTATGGCGAGGGATATCAAGTGCAAATACTTCTTGCGGGGTGATTAAGCGAGTTAAGCGTTTCATCATAATCCAAAGTCTAACATGCAAAACAATTGTCAAAGCAAAGCACAATACAGTGAGTACTAGTAGAACAACAACAGGATGGAGCATCTTGTTAAAAAGTCCTGTAGCTGTCGGTGACCATCCAAAGAGGGTGTCCCACCATTCATGTCCACCGTCTCTCTTGACCCTTTCCAGTACATGGTGTATTTCTTCAACATCATGATGGACAGTAATCAGAGTTCTTTGTCCATTTTCTTGGGCCTCTTTCAACAATCGCTTCAATTCATCGTGTTGTAGCAACTTCCTCACTAGTGAGAGATTCATTCCGATAGGGGTAGGCAGCAAATCTCGAATCAATGTGTAATTAGATTGTAGCAATTGAAAAGACGTAACAGGAGCTGAATAACTGAAGTCACATCCAATGATGTTAGTAAAGTTACAAACACAAAGATTTGAGTTATTACTTATATCTACTGCTATGTCATCTACGAATACAAAAGTACAGGGAGACCTCATGCAAACACACCCTTTCCCAATATATACAAGCACAGTTTCTGGGGTTTCATCAGGTTGTATCTCAAAATGACAAACATTCTGGTTGGTGTCAAGACAAATGTCTTGTGCCTTGAGAGTATTACTCTCACAAATGAATCCTTGTTGATCTCGTGAAATGCATGCTTCAACATCAACAGTTTGCCATTTATTCTCGTTTTGTTGTGCCCACACTCTATGCTCTACCGGATGGAGTATAGCTCCATGGTGATTCAACCCCAGTGCGATGATTGGGTATATGGTGTATACTGAGGCATTGCGTATCGTTAAGACAAAAGCTGTGGCTTTGCTCTCAGTGGGATCATAGGTGAAATTAACCAGATACCACCAGGATTGAAATTTTCTCTCAAACTCAATTGCATTATCCCATATTACTTTTCGAATTTCAGTGGGCAAGGTGCCTTCTTCACCTTCCCTTATAATTGCGGCTGTCATAGATTGCATCCACAGTTGGGCTTGGATACAACTAAGGGCCAAGGAAACATTGTTTGGGGTTGTACCAAGTGCATTTGTGATCAGCTGATGGTCTTTTTCACCTGTTTCCTCCCACTGAGGCAATATATTCGATAAAAGCCATTGGTGATTTCCCAATGCTGATAGAGAGGACTGTAGAGGATGTTTTAATTTGTCTAGATCACTAGTAGTTGTGACTAGTTTGTTTGCAAGTATCTCAGCATCTGTACTATTTAAGACTCCCAGTCCTGTTCCTAAGATACCAGTCACCTCTCTCTTCAGTCGTTGTGAGGTGTCAACAGTTCGCCGGCCTAACCATGCTGACCATCCTGCATAAGATGTACTCAGGAATGGTGAGCAGGTGGGTTTGATCGCAGAGATATTAATCTGCATTGACAATTCTACTCGTTTGAGGGAATATGTTGGGTTAAACGGTATTTGTTGTTGACCTGTGTGTTTAATGGCATAAGGGCCAATGTTAAAGGTGTAAGGAGTTAGACTAATGGAGGGCTGAGTAGCTACACCCTTGAAAGTTTGTGGGGGTGTAGGTTTTGGGTTCATTTCAACAGGTTCAGATGTATTTGAGTCAATCATAAATTCAAATAACAATTCCGTGCCCCTGTAGCCCCAAATACAATATACTATGATAGGTTTGATAAAGGTGAAGTTGTGCCAGCAATCTGAGTTTGGCTCTATAATTTTGTAACAATCAATCAGTGTTATATTTGTCCGGTTTAGTAGAGTCTACATGGATGGTTTCAATTACAGTTGGTCTATGGTGAGCAGACCCATTGATTACTCGGCAGCTAATTTGTATTTTCTTTCCTGGGACGGCTTCAAGCTTAGCCATTTGGAGTGAGTCTTTCCAACTCCATTTATCTCTGGAATATACTTCACTTCCTTGTATAACCAGAGTGGAGAGATTTAAATCCCTCATGTTTTCTAGTGTCTCAGTGCTTGCAGTGTATCGTGACAGTGCATTATCCCAAAGCTCATCATCAAGGGGCAGATTCTTAAGTCCGCTCAATAAGGTGTCATTATCGGGGGTTTCAGATAGTGGCAGTGGAACCAGACTAGTCTGTGGAGTTGAGTCAGGTTCGACTTTATCTATGCTTTGATCTATCTCATGTTTTGAAAACACCTCATTTTCATGTAGGACTACAGTGGCCAGGCTCAATTTTCCTTTTCCTGTTCCTGCCATCGCATTGTGTTTTACATAAGCTTGAGACCACGGCCATTCTGGGTCTCTTTGACTACAAACAACAGGGAGTAAAAAGATAAAACTGAATAGCATCAATTCCATCTGCCAATTCGTCATTCTAAAATTTAGGCCTCCAGATGGCCATACATAACAAAAATAATATTATTGCCAGGATCAATGTCAGGATTCCCTGGAGACACTCGAGGTTAGCGTAGGCCAATGCGTCTGTCCACGTACAGTTCTTCCGAGGTTCCTGTAAGACACAAAGGAAAAGAAAATCTGCTCGGTCTCATTTGACCGACGGGGTTAAAAAGAGGGCGAGATCCACCGGGTGCTGATCCGGTGTATCTTCCCTGAACAGTCTTTGGCTTCCCGTGCATGGGGGTTTTTGGGAGTAGCTAACACCATTGGTACTGTGCCAATTTGAGGCATTTTCACTAACACAGGTTGCCCAGGGTGAAATTGTCCCAGGTATTTTCGTGGTTCATTGGGAACTTTTGGAGTGATGATATCAGCAGATACACAGAAAGCTTTCATTTTAGGACAGCCATCTCCACTCCATCTGTTATTTAATTGATAGATGGCATCATCCAATGGCAAATGCCAACCAGGTTCATGAGTTTTTGCAAAACGCTTAACCAATCCATTGGTGCGTTCAACAATGCCATTAGCCTGAGGATAATAGGGAGTATGAAATACCCATCGAATCCCTTCTTCTTTGGCCCAATCTTGTACCACTGTAGCGGTAAAGTGTGAACCGTTATCACTTTGGATTTCCTCAGGAAGGGGAAGTGTGCTGAACCACCCTTTTAGGCCTTTCACTGTGTTGTTCCCGGTAGCTGATTTGAAGCTGGTGGCCATAGCGAGGCCAGAGATAATCTCCACTCCGACTAGGACGTATCTTTTCTCACCTGATGATCTCAAGGGCCCAATATAATCAATTTGCCATGAATGCCACAATGTTTTCTTGTCCCGAATGTGTAAAGGAGGCGCCTTACTCGGATGATCTTTATTGAGTCGTAGGCGACATTGTGAACAGGCGGTTACTACTTGTTCACACAGCTTAACCGACACAGGCCACCCCCGGGCTAGACCTTCCTGATACAGATCAGCACGGCCTGTATGGCCACGCTTAATATGTAACCATTCGAGTAAGCGTTCCCATTCCCGACCATCATCTACAATGTCAATTTGCTGCAACCGCGTGAGGCTATCTACCTGTTGGTTGAATTGAGCAGTGATCGAGTTCGAACGATCATGGCCTTTTACCCAACCAACGTGCAATGTTCTCTGTCCTCCCATTTCCAACAGTTGCTTCCAACTCTCTGTCTCCCAGATTGGGACTCTATTCACCTGCCAATCATTGGCTGCCCAGTGTCCAATCCATTCAGTGGCTCCTTTAAAAACAGCATATGAGTCAGTGTAAATGTAAGTAGCCCCACGTTGTGCAGCTAGTAGGACGGCTCTGAGTTCCCCTACTTGTGCGCTACCTTCTCCTGTTTCAATTGCTCTTTCCCCCGTTGCTACTTCCAGTGCTACGGCCTTGTATTTCCACTTATTGTTCTCACGGTGAGATGACGCATCAGTAAACCACACTCCTGTAAGATCACTGCCTTCTTTCAGAGGAGGTGCTTCTTGGATTGGAGATGGTCTGTTTGGTGGGGATTGGAACAATAGGGCACCATCTATATCCTTCTGGAGCTTGGATACTTTGATACTACCTTCAGAGATTGGCATGATATCATTAATGCCTTCTAAATAAGCATACCACTTTCGAACTGTGGGTTTCTGGGCAATGCCGGCTGGTGGTGCTGTCCCTTTACGGACCACATCTAGGAGACGAAAAGGGCCCCGAACAATCACGCTCTGTTCTCTCCTTATCTGCTCTGCTCGTTGCAATGCTCGCACCAGGGACAGTAAACCCTTCTCTAGGTCTGAATATCTGCTCTCAGTATCATTAAAGGAGTGAGAGCTAAATTCTAATGGTCTCTCCGGTCCTGCTGGTCCCTTTTGCCATAAGATACAATGAGAACCATGTTCGCTGGACCCCCATTCTACATGGACAGGGTCAGTTGGATGTATGGGGCCAAGTTGTTGGAATAACCTTAGCTCTTTTATTAGCAATTCCAGTGCATTAGTATGTTGTTCAGTCCACTCCCAGGATTTACCTTTTTTGAGCAAACAATAAAGGGGGCGAGCAATGATGGAAAAGCCAGGGATGTGTTTACGCCAATAACTTAAAGTTCCCAGAACTTGCTGTAACTCCTTCGTGCTGGAAGGATTCTGTCCATGTTCTATTTTTTTCAGGGTATCCTGAGGGACAGAAGCAGCTCCCTTAATCCACCAGACCCCCAGGAATTTAACTTCCTGTGCAGGTCCCTGACATTTTGAGTCTGGAATTTCCAATCCCAAATCTGATAATGTTTTTCGGATGTTTTGCATCATGTCTTGTACACTTTCTTGGCTCTCTCCCCCTATTAAGATGTCGTCAATATATTGGTATACTGTACATCCCTGTGAAACAGGAATCTCTGATAGCGCTTTAGCTAAAGCATTATGAGCAATGGTGGGGGAATGTTTGTATCCTTGTGGAAGTCGGTTAAAGGTATATTGGACTCCTTTCCACGTGAATGCAAACTGCGCTTTGTCTTGCTCAAGGAGGGGAATCATAAAAAACATGTCTTTTACATCTAAGGCAGCCATCCAAGGATGGGCAGCTCCTTTTATCATTGTCACAATTTCCGCGATACTCGGAACCGCAGCGGTCAGGGGTGCAGCGTTGGCGTTTAACTTTCGGTAATCTACTGTGAAACGCCATTGCCCGGTTGGTTTCTTTACTGGCCACACCGGTGAATTATAAGGCGAGTGAGTCCTCTTAATGATGTTTCTTTTTTCTAAATCTGATACCACCCCGTCTGCTCCTGCAAGTGCAGCTGCAGGCAGTGGGTACTGTCGGACGTTGGTAATTTTAGAGGGAGGCAAAGGTATAGATGTTTCTAATAGGCCCAGTTTAACTGTGTCTAATCCTTTTTTGCGTCCTGCAAAACTCCACGCAGTTCCATCCGGGAATTTCCACATTCGCCCACGCAGCACGTCAAATCCTAGGAGGTTAGAATGTGAGGCACCCACTAACACTTCTGCCCTAGTCATTCGCTGCTCTCCCGGCAACCAGAGGTTAATTTTTGCAGTGGGGCATGTTTTTACCACACCATCAATTCCTGTGAAGTTGACTCTGCGTCGGGTGGGATTTATACCTAGAAGTTGTGCTGTTTCGTTAGTGATTGCAGACATTTGGGCTCCAGTATCAATAATAAAATTTACCAATATCTTCCGGGGTCCAACAGGAATGATAATAACGGGTTCGGAGTCTTTATGAGAGAGCCATTGAATTGCTAGTACCTGCCGGACAGGGTGGCTCACTGCCCTCCCCGGGGATAGGAGTTTTTTGGCTGGGACTCTGTCAAATCAATCAAGTTACGTTCCGGTGCAGAAGGCACAATTTTCTCACGACTTGGGGATTCTCTGGTTAGACTTTTCTCCCCAGCCACATTATTCTTTCTAGTTAGAGATTGGACTAGTGTACGGAGGTCTCCCGTAGGGACACCGTGCAAGAATTGTCGGGGCACCCCTAATTGTAGGGCTTTACGCCACAACTCATTCCGGTCCTTATCAGGCTTAAACCTTTCCTCCGATTTAGGGTTTTTAGTGTGAGTTCGGACTTGGCGAACCTTTCGGGGGTGTTCGGAGGATTTCTCACTAGTTAGGCTGGCCCAGCCCATTCGGCGCCCATATTGATCTATTTCCTGTACATATTCATTCCAGGTGGGCATGTAGTGACGACGGCCCCGCCTATGAGCACCCCGAGCCTCTCGTATACGATCTTGAGTACGAACAAGGAACGGTTTCAGGCAATCGGGAAGACCACGGATGAGAGGGGCTAATCGATCGGGGTCGATAGGGGCTGACATTGGGGATTTCCGAAATTCCTCTCTGTCATACATGGCTTGCAGACAAGCTGCTTTCCGTACAGCCGCAAACAGATCAGAGTAGCCTGTAGCTCTAATCTCTAACGGCTCCCCCCTCTCTCGCGGATCCATACCCCCTGCCCAATAGGCTGCTCGAGCAGTTAGGGAATAATTATGATCCCCAGGCATAGTGGTTAAAAACACTCCTGGTCCCCAAGAGTCTCCTGCTTCTTCCTCACTCAGCATAATTCTGTCCCCCCCTTCAGAAGAAACTCGCCACACGTACTCAACAGCTGACTCTTCTGGTCGCCTCGAATATTTCTCCCTTATTTTTGTTAACTCGGTTGGTGTCCGTGGAACGGTACGCACAGTGGTGTGAATTTCATCATCGTCATCAACCGCAGCTTCAGTTTTAACCAGAGGACGTAAAGGAAAAACTTGGGATTTCAAAGTAAAAGTCCTTTCCTCCTCATCTTCTTCGTCATCCTCACTATTAGACAAAAAATCTCCGGTCTGGGTTCCGGAATTTGGATAACACATTAACTTACGAATCTGTTGGACCTGGGTCGAGGGCTGCATTTTATCTAAGAGCCCAGTCACCCTTTCTAATAATATTTTAAGTTGAGCATTCTGGTTTCCTAAACATTCATTCTCACTCACAAGCTTATCGACGTGAGTTCTTAGTTTTTCTCCTGTCTCCTTTTGCAAGGCTAATGATGACTTCAGCACCTCATTCTCCGATTTCAGGGTTGCATATTCTACAGCTGAAATCAGATTAGGAGCAGGGGTTTCTCTAGCTTCTTGTTGTGCACAAGATAAACAGGCGCCTAACGCAGCACAAATCACACCCTTGCCTTTCCCCGCTCTGAGCTTCTGTGAAACCCGACACTCTTCAATACGTTCCACCACTTTCTCTTCATCCTTCCAAAATTTTTGGGCCCACTCCTTCCCAGCCTGGGAAGGGGCACAATCATATTTTTGCAGCAGTTTATCCATGGCAATCCTGCCGACTACGCCAAATTCTGTTGCGTGAAACGGGGCCAAGCGGTTTTGGCAGAAGATGAACCCCCTTGCGTTCTAACACTCCTCACCGAGGTGGGAGGCTAGGTGCGGCTAGGTTTAAATTCTGAGTGATGCCCAATTCAGCACTATCAGTCCAATCGCGTTTAATATGTATTAAACTACTACGATTTGGATACACTAATAGTGGACTGCACCTTCAGTCTAGTCGTGCTCCTGAACTAGCACGGCCTCTCTGTAGTTTTGGTCGCGTTCAGTGAGAAAGCGGAACGACTAGCTACTTAAACAGTGCAGTTTATTTAAACAACAGATATACAGGTTCTTTAGGATTGCCGGTGATAAATACACTGTCTGCAAAGCACGTGCAAATAAAGATATTGCTAAGTATACAAACGCGCGACAAAATTATAAACGATACAGCCTGGCTATAAACGTAGGGTAGAGATTCTCTAGAGAAATTTCTAAGTCCCCGAGAAAGCGCTCGGTGTAATCGAAGTCTTACCCAAAGGCGTCCCTATGGGGGGGAAGAAAGGCTCAGCCCGTCGACTGATCCCGGAAATCAGCGGTGGAATTCTTCGCGATGGTGTCTTCCCTGACATCCCCTCTCTCTTGGGCTATTTTTATATTATTTTTTTATCTTCAAAGTGGAGTTTGAGTGACTTTAGTCATACATACTTTTATTATGATTAATGTATTCAAGGAGGAGTGTTCACACCTCGGGGGCGGATAGCCTCCGGGATGGAGGTGTGTTTTGGTACATTGTGGTGAGCAAAGTTCGCACAAAAGGACAGCATTTCATCAACATTTGACGAAAGGTTGGCTCGGGTAGCGTGTAGGCCGCTTATCAGTTCCGTAGTACCATCTCGTCCCCATATCTGCTATTCGTCACAAGGGAAGGCCACGGAACAAGCGTGTTCCGTTCCATCCCTCGTGTAGTTTCGCAAACAACCTCGCGCAGGGAATCACAGATGTTGCATTCTTCGTGTGCTAGCTGTGGCTGTATTCTACCTCAGAAGCCTCTTGATTTTATGACTTTCCTTAATGTGTGAACAATGCTGTATTTTTGTATTCTTGGCCAATTTAGTAATTATTCCACATAATCCACCCCGTGACTACAGTCACTCAAGCTCCACGATAATCAATACTGATGGGGAATATCACATGTCCTCTTATGGCGAGGGATATCAAGTGCAAATACTTCTTGCGGGGTGATTAAGCGAGTTAAGCGTTTCATCATAATCCAAAGTCTAACATGCAAAACAATTGTCAAAGCAAAGCACAATACAGTGAGTACTAGTAGAACAACAACAGGATGGAGCATCTTGTTAAAAAGTCCTGTAGCTGTCGGTGACCATCCAAAGAGGGTGTCCCACCATTCATGTCCACCGTCTCTCTTGACCCTTTCCAGTACATGGTGTATTTCTTCAACATCATGATGGACAGTAATCAGAGTTCTTTGTCCATTTTCTTGGGCCTCTTTCAACAATCGCTTCAATTCATCGTGTTGTAGCAACTTCCTCACTAGTGAGAGATTCATTCCGATAGGGGTAGGCAGCAAATCTCGAATCAATGTGTAATTAGATTGTAGCAATTGAAAAGACGTAACAGGAGCTGAATAACTGAAGTCACATCCAATGATGTTAGTAAAGTTACAAACACAAAGATTTGAGTTATTACTTATATCTACTGCTATGTCATCTACGAATACAAAAGTACAGGGAGACCTCATGCAAACACACCCTTTCCCAATATATACAAGCACAGTTTCTGGGGTTTCATCAGGTTGTATCTCAAAATGACAAACATTCTGGTTGGTGTCAAGACAAATGTCTTGTGCCTTGAGAGTATTACTCTCACAAATGAATCCTTGTTGATCTCGTGAAATGCATGCTTCAACATCAACAGTTTGCCATTTATTCTCGTTTTGTTGTGCCCACACTCTATGCTCTACCGGATGGAGTATAGCTCCATGGTGATTCAACCCCAGTGCGATGATTGGGTATATGGTGTATACTGAGGCATTGCGTATCGTTAAGACAAAAGCTGTGGCTTTGCTCTCAGTGGGATCATAGGTGAAATTAACCAGATACCACCAGGATTGAAATTTTCTCTCAAACTCAATTGCATTATCCCATATTACTTTTCGAATTTCAGTGGGCAAGGTGCCTTCTTCACCTTCCCTTATAATTGCGGCTGTCATAGATTGCATCCACAGTTGGGCTTGGATACAACTAAGGGCCAAGGAAACATTGTTTGGGGTTGTACCAAGTGCATTTGTGATCAGCTGATGGTCTTTTTCACCTGTTTCCTCCCACTGAGGCAATATATTCGATAAAAGCCATTGGTGATTTCCCAATGCTGATAGAGAGGACTGTAGAGGATGTTTTAATTTGTCTAGATCACTAGTAGTTGTGACTAGTTTGTTTGCAAGTATCTCAGCATCTGTACTATTTAAGACTCCCAGTCCTGTTCCTAAGATACCAGTCACCTCTCTCTTCAGTCGTTGTGAGGTGTCAACAGTTCGCCGGCCTAACCATGCTGACCATCCTGCATAAGATGTACTCAGGAATGGTGAGCAGGTGGGTTTGATCGCAGAGATATTAATCTGCATTGACAATTCTACTCGTTTGAGGGAATATGTTGGGTTAAACGGTATTTGTTGTTGACCTGTGTGTTTAATGGCATAAGGGCCAATGTTAAAGGTGTAAGGAGTTAGACTAATGGAGGGCTGAGTAGCTACACCCTTGAAAGTTTGTGGGGGTGTAGGTTTTGGGTTCATTTCAACAGGTTCAGATGTATTTGAGTCAATCATAAATTCAAATAACAATTCCGTGCCCCTGTAGCCCCAAATACAATATACTATGATAGGTTTGATAAAGGTGAAGTTGTGCCAGCAATCTGAGTTTGGCTCTATAATTTTGTAACAATCAATCAGTGTTATGTTTGTCCGGTTTAGTAGAGTCTACATGGATGGTTTCAATTACAGTTGGTCTATGGTGAGCAGACCCATTGATTACTCGGCAGCTAATTTGTATTTTCTTTCCTGGGACGGCTTCAAGCTTAGCCATTTGGAGTGAGTCTTTCCAACTCCATTTATCTCTGGAATATACTTCACTTCCTTGTATAACCAGAGTGGAGAGATTTAAATCCCTCATGTTTTCTAGTGTCTCAGTGCTTGCAGTGTATCGTGACAGTGCATTATCCCAAAGCTCATCATCAAGGGGCAGATTCTTAAGTCCGCTCAATAAGGTGTCATTATCGGGGGTTTCAGATAGTGGCAGTGGAACCAGACTAGTCTGTGGAGTTGAGTCAGGTTCGACTTTATCTATGCTTTGATCTATCTCATGTTTTGAAAACACCTCATTTTCATGTAGGACTACAGTGGCCAGGCTCAATTTTCCTTTTCCTGTTCCTGCCATCGCATTGTGTTTTACATAAGCTTGAGACCACGGCCATTCTGGGTCTCTTTGACTACAAACAACAGGGAGTAAAAAGATAAAACTGAATAGCATCAATTCCATCTGCCAATTCGTCATTCTAAAATTTAGGCCTCCAGATGGCCATACATAACAAAAATAATATTATTGCCAGGATCAATGTCAGGATTCCCTGGAGACACTCGAGGTTAGCGTAGGCCAATGCGTCTGTCCACGTACAGTTCTTCCGAGGTTCCTGTAAGACACAAAGGAAAAGAAAATCTGCTCGGTCTCATTTGACCGACGGGGTTAAAAAGAGGGCGAGATCCACCGGGTGCTGATCCGGTGTATCTTCCCTGAACAGTCTTTGGCTTCCCGTGCATGGGGGTTTTTGGGAGTAGCTAACACCATTGGTACTGTGCCAATTTGAGGCATTTTCACTAACACAGGTTGCCCAGGGTGAAATTGTCCCAGGTATTTTCGTGGTTCATTGGGAACTTTTGGAGTGATGATATCAGCAGATACACAGAAAGCTTTCATTTTAGGACAGCCATCTCCACTCCATCTGTTATTTAATTGATAGATGGCATCATCCAATGGCAAATGCCAACCAGGTTCATGAGTTTTTGCAAAACGCTTAACCAATCCATTGGTGCGTTCAACAATGCCATTAGCCTGAGGATAATAGGGAGTATGAAATACCCATCGAATCCCTTCTTCTTTGGCCCAATCTTGTACCACTGTAGCGGTAAAGTGTGAACCGTTATCACTTTGGATTTCCTCAGGAAGGGGAAGTGTGCTGAACCACCCTTTTAGGCCTTTCACTGTGTTGTTCCCGGTAGCTGATTTGAAGCTGGTGGCCATAGCGAGGCCAGAGATAATCTCCACTCCGACTAGGACGTATCTTTTCTCACCTGATGATCTCAAGGGCCCAATATAATCAATTTGCCATGAATGCCACAATGTTTTCTTGTCCCGAATGTGTAAAGGAGGCGCCTTACTCGGATGATCTTTATTGAGTCGTAGGCGACATTGTGAACAGGCGGTTACTACTTGTTCACACAGCTTAACCGACACAGGCCACCCCCGGGCTAGACCTTCCTGATACAGATCAGCACGGCCTGTATGGCCACGCTTAATATGTAACCATTCGAGTAAGCGTTCCCATTCCCGACCATCATCTACAATGTCAATTTGCTGCAACCGCGTGAGGCTATCTACCTGTTGGTTGAATTGAGCAGTGATCGAGTTCGAACGATCATGGCCTTTTACCCAACCGATGTGCAATGTTCTCTGTCCTCCCATTTCCAACAGTTGCTTCCAACTCTCTGTCTCCCAGATTGGGACTCTATTCACCTGCCAATCATTGGCTGCCCAGTGTCCAATCCATTCAGTGGCTCCTTTAAAAACAGCATATGAGTCAGTGTAAATGTAAGTAGCCCCACGTTGTGCAGCTAGTAGGACGGCTCTGAGTTCCCCTACTTGTGCGCTACCTTCTCCTGTTTCAATTGCTCTTTCCCCCGTTGCTACTTCCAGTGCTACGGCCTTGTATTTCCACTTATTGTTCTCACGGTGAGATGACGCATCAGTAAACCACACTCCTGTAAGATCACTGCCTTCTTTCAGAGGAGGTGCTTCTTGGATTGGAGATGGTCTGTTTGGTGGGGATTGGAACAATAGGGCACCATCTATATCCTTCTGGAGCTTGGATACTTTGATACTACCTTCAGAGATTGGCATGATATCATTAATGCCTTCTAAATAAGCATACCACTTTCGAACTGTGGGTTTCCGGGCAATGCCGGCTGGTGGTGCTGTCCCTTTACGGACCACATCTAGGAGACGAAAAGGGCCCCGAACAATCACGCTCTGTTCTCTCCTTATCTGCTCTGCTCGTTGCAATGCTCGCACCAGGGACAGTAAACCCTTCTCTAGGTCTGAATATCTGCTCTCAGTATCATTAAAGGAGTGAGAGCTAAATTCTAATGGTCTCTCCGGTCCTGCTGGTCCCTTTTGCCATAAGTTACAATGAGAACCATGTTCGCTGAACCCCCATTCTACATGGACAGGGTCAGTTGGATGTATGGGGCCAAGTTGTTGGAATAACCTTAGCTCTTTTATTAGCAATTCCAGTGCATTAGTATGTTGTTCAGTCCACTCCCAGGATTTACCTTTTTTGAGCAAACAATAAAGGGGGCGAGCAATGATGGAAAAGCCAGGGATGTGTTTACGCCAATAACTTAAAGTTCCCAGAACTTGCTGTAACTCCTTCGTGCTGGAAGGATTCTGTCCATGTTCTATTTTTTTCAGGGTATCCTGAGGGACAGAAGCAGCTCCCTTAATCCACCAGACCCCCAGGAATTTAACTTCCTGTGCAGGTCCCTGACATTTTGAGTCTGGAATTTCCAATCCCAAATCTGATAATGTTTTTCGGATGTTTTGCATCATGTCTTGTACACTTTCTTGGCTCTCTCCCCCCCTATTAAGATGTCGTCAATATATTGGTATACTGTACATCCCTGTGAAACAGGAATCTCTGATAGCGCTTTAGCTAAAGCATTATGAGCAATGGTGGGGGAATGTTTGTATCCTTGTGGAAGTCGGTTAAAGGTATATTGGACTCCTTTCCACGTGAATGCAAACTGCGCTTTGTCTTGCTCAAGGAGGGGAATCATAAAAAACATGTCTTTTACATCTAAGGCAGCCATCCAAGGATGGGCAGCTCCTTTTATCATTGTCACAATTTCCGCGATACTCGGAACCGCAGCGGTCAGGGGTGCAGTGTTGGCGTTTAACTTTCGGTAATCTACTGTGAAACGCCATTGCCCGGTTGGTTTCTTTACTGGCCACACCGGTGAATTATAAGGCGAGTGAGTCCTCTGAATGATGTTTCTTTTTTCTAAATCTGATACCACCCCGTCTGCTCCTGCAAGTGCAGCTGCAGGCAGTGGGTACTGTCGGACGTTGGTAATTTTAGAGGGAGGCAAAGGTATAGATGTTTCTAATAGGCCCAGTTTAACTGTGTCTAATCCTTTTTTGCGTCCTGCAAAACTCCACGCAGTTCCATCCGGGAATTTCCACATTCGCCCACGCAGCACGTCAAATCCTAGGAGGTTAGAATGTGAGGCACCCACTAACACTTCTGCCCTAGTCATTCGCTGCTCTCCCGGCAACCAGAGGTTAATTTTTGCAGTGGGGCATGTTTTTACCACACCATCAATTCCTGTGAAGTTGACTCTGCGTCGGGTGGGATTTATACCTAGAAGTTGTGCTGTTTCGTTAGTGATTGCAGACATTTGGGCTCCAGTATCAATAATAAAATTTACCAATATCTTCCGGGGTCCAACAGGAATGATAATAACGGGTTCGGAGTCTTTATGAGAGAGCCATTGAATTGCTAGTACCTGCCGGACAGGGTGGCTCACTGCCCTCCCCGGGGATAGGAGTTTTTTGGCTGGGACTCTGTCAAATCAATCAAGTTACGTTCCGGTGCAGAAGGCACAATTTTCTCACGACTTGGGGATTCTCTGGTTAGACTTTTCTCCCCAGCCACATTATTCTTTCTAGTTAGAGATTGGACTAGTGTACGGAGGTCTCCCGTAGGGACACCGTGCAAGAATTGTCGGGGCACCCCTAATTGTAGGGCTTTACGCCACAACTCATTCCGGTCCTTATCAGGCTTAAACCTTTCCTCCGATTTAGGGTTTTTAGTGTGAGTTCGGACTTGGCGAACCTTTCGGGGGTGTTCGGAGGATTTCTCACTAGTTAGGCTGGCCCAGCCCATTCGGCGCCCATATTGATCTATTTCCTGTACATATTCATTCCAGGTGGGCATGTAGTGACGACGGCCCCGCCTATGAGCACCCCGAGCCTCTCGTATACGATCTTGAGTACGAACAAGGAACGGTTTCAGGCAATCGGGAAGACCACGGATGAGAGGGGCTAATCGATCGGGGTCGATAGGGGCTGACATTGGGGATTTCCGAAATTCCTCTCTGTCATACATGGCTTGCAGACAAGCTGCTTTCCGTACAGCCGCAAACAGATCAGAGTAGCCTGTAGCTCTAATCTCTAACGGCTCCCCCCTCTCTCGCGGATCCATACCCCCTGCCCAATAGGCTGCTCGAGCAGTTAGGGAATAATTATGATCCCCAGGCATAGTGGTTAAAAACACTCCTGGTCCCCAAGAGTCTCCTGCTTCTTCCTCACTCAGCATAATTCTGTCCCCCCCTTCAGAAGAAACTCGCCACACGTACTCAACAGCTGACTCTTCTGGTCGCCTCGAATATTTCTCCCTTATTTTTGTTAACTCGGTTGGTGTCCGTGGAACGGTACGCACAGTGGTGTGAATTTCATCATCGTCATCAACCGCAGCTTCAGTTTTAACCAGAGGACGTAAAGGAAAAACTTGGGATTTCAAAGTAAAAGTCCTTTCCTCCTCATCTTCTTCGTCATCCTCGCTATTAGACAAAAAATCTCCGGTCTGGGTTCCGGAATTTGGATAACACATTAACTTACGAATCTGTTGGACCTGGGTCGAGGGCTGCATTTTATCTAAGAGCCCAGTCACCCTTTCTAATAATATTTTAAGTTGAGCATTCTGGTTTCCTAAACATTCATTCTCACTCACAAGCTTATCGACGTGAGTTCTTAATTTTTCTCCTGTCTCCTTTTGCAAGGCTAATGATGACTTCAGCACCTCATTCTCCGATTTCAGGGTTGCATATTCTACAGCTGAAATCAGATTAGGAGCAGGGGTTTCTCTAGCTTCTTGTTGTGCACAAGATAAACAGGCGCCTAACGCAGCACAAATCACACCCTTGCCTTTCCCCGCTCTGAGCTTCTGTGAAACCCGACACTCTTCAATACGTTCCACCACTTTCTCTTCATCCTTCCAAAATTTTTGGGCCCACTCCTTCCCAGCCTGGGAAGGGGCACAATCATATTTTTGCAGCAGTTTATCCATGGCAATCCTGCCGACTACGCCAAATTCTGTTGCGTGAAACGGGGCCAAGCGGTTTTGGCAGAAGATAAACCCCCTTGCGTTCTAACACTCCTCACCGAGGTGGGAGGCTAGGTGCGGCTAGGTTTAAATTCTGAGTGATGCCCAATTCAGCACTATCAGTCCAATCGCGTTTAATATGTATTAAACTACTACGATTTGGATACACTAATAGTGGACTGCACCTTCAGTCTAGTCGTGCTCCTGAACTAGCACGGCCTCTCTGTAGTTTTGGTCGCGTTCAGTGAGAAAGCGGAACGACTAGCTACTTAAACAGTGCAGTTTATTTAAACAACAGATATACAGGTTCTTTAGGATTGCCGGTGATAAATACACTGTCTGCAAAGCACGTGCAAATAAAGATATTGCTAAGTATACAAACGCGCGACAAAATTATAAACGATACAGCCTGGCTATAAACGTAGGGTAGAGATTCTCTAGAGAAATTTCTAAGTCCCCGAGAAAGCGCTCGGTGTAATCGAAGTCTTACCCAAAGGCGTCCCTATGGGGGGGAAGAAAGGCTCAGCCCGTCGACTGATCCCGGAAATCAGCGGTGGAATTCTTCGCGATGGTGTCTTCCCTGACATCCCCTCTCTCTTGGGCTATTTTTATATTATTTTTTTATCTTCAAAGTGGAGTTTGAGTGACTTTAGTCATACATACTTTTATTATGATTAATGTATTCAAGGAGGAGTGTTCACACCTCGGGGGCGGATAGCCTCCGGGATGGAGGTGTGTTTTGGTACATTGTGGTGAGCAAAGTTCGCACAAAAGGACAGCATTTCATCAACATTTGACGAAAGGTTGGCTCGGGTAGCGTGTAGGCCGCTTATCAGTTCCGTAGTACCATCTCGTCCCCATATCTGCTATTCGTCACAAGGGAAGGCCACGGAACAAGCGTGTTCCGTTCCATCCCTCGTGTAGTTTCGCAAACAACCTCGCGCAGGGAATCACAGATGTTGCATTCTTCGTGTGCTAGCTGTGGCTGTATTCTACCTCAGAAGCCTCTTGATTTTATGACTTTCCTTAATGTGTGAACAATGCTGTATTTTTGTATTCTTGGCCAATTTAGTAATTATTCCACATAATCCACCCCGTGACTACAGTCACTCAAGCTCCACGATAATCAATACTGATGGGGAATATCACATGTCCTCTTATGGCGAGGGATATCAAGTGCAAATACTTCTTGCGGGGTGATTAAGCGAGTTAAGCGTTTCATCATAATCCAAAGTCTAACATGCAAAACAATTGTCAAAGCAAAGCACAATACAGTGAGTACTAGTAGAACAACAACAGGATGGAGCATCTTGTTAAAAAGTCCTGTAGCTGTCGGTGACCATCCAAAGAGGGTGTCCCACCATTCATGTCCACCGTCTCTCTTGACCCTTTCCAGTACATGGTGTATTTCTTCAACATCATGATGGACAGTAATCAGAGTTCTTTGTCCATTTTCTTGGGCCTCTTTCAACAATCGCTTCAATTCATCGTGTTGTAGCAACTTCCTCACTAGTGAGAGATTCATTCCGATAGGGGTAGGCAGCAAATCTCGAATCAATGTGTAATTAGATTGTAGCAATTGAAAAGACGTAACAGGAGCTGAATAACTGAAGTCACATCCAATGATGTTAGTAAAGTTACAAACACAAAGATTTGAGTTATTACTTATATCTACTGCTATGTCATCTACGAATACAAAAGTACAGGGAGACCTCATGCAAACACACCCTTTCCCAATATATACAAGCACAGTTTCTGGGGTTTCATCAGGTTGTATCTCAAAATGACAAACATTCTGGTTGGTGTCAAGACAAATGTCTTGTGCCTTGAGAGTATTACTCTCACAAATGAATCCTTGTTGATCTCGTGAAATGCATGCTTCAACATCAACAGTTTGCCATTTATTCTCGTTTTGTTGTGCCCACACTCTATGCTCTACCGGATGGAGTATAGCTCCATGGTGATTCAACCCCAGTGCGATGATTGGGTATATGGTGTATACTGAGGCATTGCGTATCGTTAAGACAAAAGCTGTGGCTTTGCTCTCAGTGGGATCATAGGTGAAATTAACCAGATACCACCAGGATTGAAATTTTCTCTCAAACTCAATTGCATTATCCCATATTACTTTTCGAATTTCAGTGGGCAAGGTGCCTTCTTCACCTTCCCTTATAATTGCGGCTGTCATAGATTGCATCCACAGTTGGGCTTGGATACAACTAAGGGCCAAGGAAACATTGTTTGGGGTTGTACCAAGTGCATTTGTGATCAGCTGATGGTCTTTTTCACCTGTTTCCTCCCACTGAGGCAATATATTCGATAAAAGCCATTGGTGATTTCCCAATGCTGATAGAGAGGACTGTAGAGGATGTTTTAATTTGTCTAGATCACTAGTAGTTGTGACTAGTTTGTTTGCAAGTATCTCAGCATCTGTACTATTTAAGACTCCCAGTCCTGTTCCTAAGATACCAGTCACCTCTCTCTTCAGTCGTTGTGAGGTGTCAACAGTTCGCCGGCCTAACCATGCTGACCATCCTGCATAAGATGTACTCAGGAATGGTGAGCAGGTGGGTTTGATCGCAGAGATATTAATCTGCATTGACAATTCTACTCGTTTGAGGGAATATGTTGGGTTAAACGGTATTTGTTGTTGACCTGTGTGTTTAATGGCATAAGGGCCAATGTTAAAGGTGTAAGGAGTTAGACTAATGGAGGGCTGAGTAGCTACACCCTTGAAAGTTTGTGGGGGTGTAGGTTTTGGGTTCATTTCAACAGGTTCAGATGTATTTGAGTCAATCATAAATTCAAATAACAATTCCGTGCCCCTGTAGCCCCAAATACAATATACTATGATAGGTTTGATAAAGGTGAAGTTGTGCCAGCAATCTGAGTTTGGCTCTATAATTTTGTAACAATCAATCAGTGTTATGTTTGTCCGGTTTAGTAGAGTCTACATGGATGGTTTCAATTACAGTTGGTCTATGGTGAGCAGACCCATTGATTACTCGGCAGCTAATTTGTATTTTCTTTCCTGGGACGGCTTCAAGCTTAGCCATTTGGAGTGAGTCTTTCCAACTCCATTTATCTCTGGAATATACTTCACTTCCTTGTATGACCAGAGTGGAGAGATTTAAATCCCTCATGTTTTCTAGTGTCTCAGTGCTTGCAGTGTATCGTGACAGTGCATTATCCCAAAGCTCATCATCAAGGGGCAGATTCTTAAGTCCGCTCAATAAGGTGTCATTATCGGGGGTTTCAGATAGTGGCAGTGGAACCAGACTAGTCTGTGGAGTTGAGTCAGGTTCGACTTTATCTATGCTTTGATCTATCTCATGTTTTGAAAACACCTCATTTTCATGTAGGACTACAGTGGCCAGGCTCAATTTTCCTTTTCCTGTTCCTGCCATCGCATTGTGTTTTACATAAGCTTGAGACCACGGCCATTCTGGGTCTCTTTGACTACAAACAACAGGGAGTAAAAAGATAAAACTGAATAGCATCAATTCCATCTGCCAATTCGTCATTCTAAAATTTAGGCCTCCAGATGGCCATACATAACAAAAATAATATTATTGCCAGGATCAATGTCAGGATTCCCTGGAGACACTCGAGGTTAGCGTAGGCCAATGCGTCTGTCCACGTACAGTTCTTCCGAGGTTCCTGTAAGACACAAAGGAAAAGAAAATCTGCTCGGTCTCATTTGACCGACGGGGTTAAAAAGAGGGCGAGATCCACCGGGTGCTGATCCGGTGTATCTTCCCTGAACAGTCTTTGGCTTCCCGTGCATGGGGGTTTTTGGGAGTAGCTAACACCATTGGTACTGTGCCAATTTGAGGCATTTTCACTAACACAGGTTGCCCAGGGTGAAATTGTCCCAGGTATTTTCGTGGTTCATTGGGAACTTTTGGAGTGATGATATCAGCAGATACACAGAAAGCTTTCATTTTAGGACAGCCATCTCCACTCCATCTGTTATTTAATTGATAGATGGCATCATCCAATCGCAAATGCCAACCAGGTTCATGAGTTTTTGCAAAACGCTTAACCAATCCATTGGTGCGTTCAACAATGCCATTAGCCTGAGGATAATAGGGAGTATGAAATACCCATCGAATCCCTTCTTCTTTGGCCCAATCTTGTACCACTGTAGCGGTAAAGTGTGAACCGTTATCACTTTGGATTTCCTCAGGAAGGGGAAGTGTGCTGAACCACCCTTTTAGGCCTTTCACTGTGTTGTTCCCGGTAGCTGATTTGAAGCTGGTGGCCATAGCGAGGCCAGAGATAATCTCCACTCCGACTAGGACGTATCTTTTCTCACCTGATGATCTCAAGGGCCCAATATAATCAATTTGCCATGAATGCCACAATGTTTTCTTGTCCCGAATGTGTAAAGGAGGCGCCTTACTCGGATGATCTTTATTGAGTCGTAGGCGACATTGTGAACAGGCGGTTACTACTTGTTCACACAGCTTAACCGACACAGGCCACCCCCGGGCTAGACCTTCCTGATACAGATCAGCACGGCCTGTATGGCCACGCTTAATATGTAACCATTCGAGTAAGCGTTCCCATTCCCGACCATCATCTACAATGTCAATTTGCTGCAACCGCGTGAGGCTATCTACCTGTTGGTTGAATTGAGCAGTGATCGAGTTCGAACGATCATGGCCTTTTACCCAACCAATGTGCAATGTTCTCTGTCCTCCCATTTCCAACAGTTGCTTCCAACTCTCTGTCTCCCAGATTGGGACTCTATTCACCTGCCAATCATTGGCTGCCCAGTGTCCAATCCATTCAGTGGCTCCTTTAAAAACAGCATATGAGTCAGTGTAAATGTAAGTAGCCCCACGTTGTGCAGCTAGTAGGACGGCTCTGAGTTCCCCTACTTGTGCGCTACCTTCTCCTGTTTCAATTGCTCTTTCCCCCGTTGCTACTTCCAGTGCTACGGCCTTGTATTTCCACTTATTGTTCTCACGGTGAGATGACGCATCAGTAAACCACACTCCTGTAAGATCACTGCCTTCTTTCAGAGGAGGTGCTTCTTGGATTGGAGATGGTCTGTTTGGTGGGGATTGGAACAATAGGGCACCATCTATATCCTTCTGGAGCTTGGATACTTTGATACTACCTTCAGAGATTGGCATGATATCATTAATGCCTTCTAAATAAGCATACCACTTTCGAACTGTGGGTTTCTGGGCAATGCCGGCTGGTGGTGCTGTCCCTTTACGGACCACATCTAGGAGACGAAAAGGGCCCCGAACAATCACGCTCTGTTCTCTCCTTATCTGCTCTGCTCGTTGCAATGCTCGCACCAGGGACAGTAAACCCTTCTCTAGGTCTGAATATCTGCTCTCAGTATCATTAAAGGAGTGAGAGCTAAATTCTAATGGTCTCTCCGGTCCTGCTGGTCCCTTTTGCCATAAGTTACAATGAGAACCATGTTCGCTGGACCCCCATTCTACATGGACAGGGTCAGTTGGATGTATGGGGCCAAGTTGTTGGAATAACCTTAGCTCTTTTATTAGCAATTCCAGTGCATTAGTATGTTGTTCAGTCCACTCCCAGGATTTACCTTTTTTGAGCAAACAATAAAGGGGGCGAGCAATGATGGAAAAGCCAGGGATGTGTTTACGCCAATAACTTAAAGTTCCCAGAACTTGCTGTAACTCCTTCGTGCTGGAAGGATTCTGTCCATGTTCTATTTTTTTCAGGGTATCCTGAGGGACAGAAGCAGCTCCCTTAATCTACCAGACCCCCAGGAATTTAACTTCCTGTGCAGGTCCCTGACATTTTGAGTCTGGAATTTCCAATCCCAAATCTGATAATGTTTTTCGGATGTTTTGCATCATGTCTTGTACACTTTCTTGGCTCTCTCCCCCCCTATTAAGATGTCGTCAATATATTGGTATACTGTACATCCCTGTGAAACAGGAATCTCTGATAGCGCTTTAGCTAAAGCATTATGAGCAATGGTGGGGGAATGTTTGTATCCTTGTGGAAGTCGGTTAAAGGTATATTGGACTCCTTTCCACGTGAATGCAAACTGCGCTTTGTCTTGCTCAAGGAGGGGAATCATAAAAAACATGTCTTTTACATCTAAGGCAGCCATCCAAGGATGGGCAGCTCCTTTTATCATTGTCACAATTTCCGCGATACTCGGAACCGCAGCGGTCAGGGGTGCAGTGTTGGCGTTTAACTTTCGGTAATCTACTGTGAAACGCCATTGCCCGGTTGGTTTCTTTACTGGCCACACCGGTGAATTATAAGGCGAGTGAGTCCTCTTAATGATGTTTCTTTTTTCTAAATCTGATACCACCCCGTCTGCTCCTGCAAGTGCAGCTGCAGGCAGTGGGTACTGTCGGACGTTGGTAATTTTAGAGGGAGGCAAAGGTATAGATGTTTCTAATAGGCCCAGTTTAACTGTGTCTAATCCTTTTTTGCGTCCTGCAAAACTCCACGCAGTTCCATCCGGGAATTTCCACATTCGCCCACGCAGCACGTCAAATCCTAGGAGGTTAGAATGTGAGGCACCCACTAACACTTCTGCCCTAGTCATTCGCTGCTCTCCCGGCAACCAGAGGTTAATTTTTGCAGTGGGGCATGTTTTTACCACACCATCAATTCCTGTGAAGTTGACTCTGCGTCGGGTGGGATTTATACCTAGAAGTTGTGCTGTTTCGTTAGTGATTGCAGACATTTGGGCTCCAGTATCAATAATAAAATTTACCAATATCTTCCGGGGTCCAACAGGAATGATAATAACGGGTTCGGAGTCTTTATGAGAGAGCCATTGAATTGCTAGTACCTGCCGGACAGGGTGGCTCACTGCCCTCCCCGGGGATAGGAGTTTTTTGGCTGGGACTCTGTCAAATCAATCAAGTTACGTTCCGGTGCAGAAGGCACAATTTTCTCACGACTTGGGGATTCTCTGGTTAGACTTTTCTCCCCAGCCACATTATTCTTTCTAGTTAGAGATTGGACTAGTGTACGGAGGTCTCCCGTAGGGACACCGTGCAAGAATTGTCGGGGCACCCCTAATTGTAGGGCTTTACGCCACAACTCATTCCGGTCCTTATCAGGCTTAAACCTTTCCTCCGATTTAGGGTTTTTAGTGTGAGTTCGGACTTGGCGAACCTTTCGGGGGTGTTCGGAGGATTTCTCACTAGTTAGGCTGGCCCAGCCCATTCGGCGCCCATATTGATCTATTTCCTGTACATATTCATTCCAGGTGGGCATGTAGTGACGACGGCCCCGCCTATGAGCACCCCGAGCCTCTCGTATACGATCTTGAGTACGAACAAGGAACGGTTTCAGGCAATCGGGAAGACCACGGATGAGAGGGGCTAATCGATCGGGGTCGATAGGGGCTGACATTGGGGATTTCCGAAATTCCTCTCTGTCATACATGGCTTGCAGACAAGCTGCTTTCCGTACAGCCGCAAACAGATCAGAGTAGCCTGTAGCTCTAATCTCTAACGGCTCCCCCCTCTCTCGCGGATCCATACCCCCTGCCCAATAGGCTGCTCGAGCAGTTAGGGAATAATTATGATCCCCAGGCATAGTGGTTAAAAACACTCCTGGTCCCCAAGAGTCTCCTGCTTCTTCCTCACTCAGCATAATTCTGTCCCCCCCTTCAGAAGAAACTCGCCACACGTACTCAACAGCTGACTCTTCTGGTCGCCTCGAATATTTCTCCCTTATTTTTGTTAACTCGGTTGGTGTCCGTGGAACGGTACGCACAGTGGTGTGAATTTCATCATCGTCATCAACCGCAGCTTCAGTTTTAACCAGAGGACGTAAAGGAAAAACTTGGGATTTCAAAGTAAAAGTCCTTTCCTCCTCATCTTCTTCGTCATCCTCACTATTAGACAAAAAATCTCCGGTCTGGGTTCCGGAATTTGGATAACACATTAACTTACGAATCTGTTGGACCTGGGTCGAGGGCTGCATTTTATCTAAGAGCCCAGTCACCCTTTCTAATAATATTTTAAGTTGAGCATTCTGGTTTCCTAAACATTCATTCTCACTCACAAGCTTATCGACGTGAGTTCTTAATTTTTCTCCTGTCTCCTTTTGCAAGGCTAATGATGACTTCAGCACCTCATTCTCCGATTTCAGGGTTGCATATTCTACAGCTGAAATCAGATTAGGAGCAGGGGTTTCTCTAGCTTCTTGTTGTGCACAAGATAAACAGGCGCCTAACGCAGCACAAATCACACCCTTGCCTTTCCCCGCTCTGAGCTTCTGTGAAACCCGACACTCTTCAATACGTTCCACCACTTTCTCTTCATCCTTCCAAAATTTTTGGGCCCACTCCTTCCCAGCCTGGGAAGGGGCACAATCATATTTTTGCAGCAGTTTATCCATGGCAATCCTGCCGACTACGCCAAATTCTGTTGCGTGAAACGGGGCCAAGCGGTTTTGGCAGAAGATAAACCCCCTTGCGTTCTAACACTCCTCACCGAGGTGGGAGGCTAGGTGCGGCTAGGTTTAAATTCTGAGTGATGCCCAATTCAGCACTATCAGTCCAATCGCGTTTAATATGTATTAAACTACTACGATTTGGATACACTAATAGTGGACTGCACCTTCAGTCTAGTCGTGCTCCTGAACTAGCACGGCCTCTCTGTAGTTTTGGTCGCGTTCAGTGAGAAAGCGGAACGACTAGCTACTTAAACAGTGCAGTTTATTTAAACAACAGATATACAGGTTCTTTAGGATTGCCGGTGATAAATACACTGTCTGCAAAGCACGTGCAAATAAAGATATTGCTAAGTATACAAACGCGCGACAAAATTATAAACGATACAGCCTGGCTATAAACGTAGGGTAGAGATTCTCTAGAGAAATTTCTAAGTCCCCGAGAAAGCGCTCGGTGTAATCGAAGTCTTACCCAAAGGCGTCCCTATGGGGGGGAAGAAAGGCTCAGCCCGTCGACTGATCCCGGAAATCAGCGGTGGAATTCTTCGCGATGGTGTCTTCCCTGACATCCCCTCTCTCTTGGGCTATTTTTATATTATTTTTTTATCTTCAAAGTGGAGTTTGAGTGACTTTAGTCATACATACTTTTATTATGATTAATGTATTCAAGGAGGAGTGTTCACACCTCGGGGGCGGATAGCCTCCGGGATGGAGGTGTGTTTTGGTACATTGTGGTGAGCAAAGTTCGCACAAAAGGACAGCATTTCATCAACATTTGACGAAAGGTTGGCTCGGGTAGCGTGTAGGCCGCTTATCAGTTCCGTAGTACCATCTCGTCCCCATATCTGCTATTCGTCACAAGGGAAGGCCACGGAACAAGCGTGTTCCGTTCCATCCCTCGTGTAGTTTCGCAAACAACCTCGCGCAGGGAATCACAGATGTTGCATTCTTCGTGTGCTAGCTGTGGCTGTATTCTACCTCAGAAGCCTCTTGATTTTATGACTTTCCTTAATGTGTGAACAATGCTGTATTTTTGTATTCTTGGCCAATTTAGTAATTATTCCACATAATCCACCCCGTGACTACAGTCACTCAAGCTCCACGATAATCAATACTGATGGGGAATATCACATGTCCTCTTATGGCGAGGGATATCAAGTGCAAATACTTCTTGCGGGGTGATTAAGCGAGTTAAGCGTTTCATCATAATCCAAAGTCTAACATGCAAAACAATTGTCAAAGCAAAGCACAATACAGTGAGTACTAGTAGAACAACAACAGGATGGAGCATCTTGTTAAAAAGTCCTGTAGCTGTCGGTGACCATCCAAAGAGGGTGTCCCACCATTCATGTCCACCGTCTCTCTTGACCCTTTCCAGTACATGGTGTATTTCTTCAACATCATGATGGACAGTAATCAGAGTTCTTTGTCCATTTTCTTGGGCCTCTTTCAACAATCGCTTCAATTCATCGTGTTGTAGCAACTTCCTCACTAGTGAGAGATTCATTCCGATAGGGGTAGGCAGCAAATCTCGAATCAATGTGTAATTAGATTGTAGCAATTGAAAAGACGTAACAGGAGCTGAATAACTGAAGTCACATCCAATGATGTTAGTAAAGTTACAAACACAAAGATTTGAGTTATTACTTATATCTACTGCTATGTCATCTACGAATACAAAAGTACAGGGAGACCTCATGCAAACACACCCTTTCCCAATATATACAAGCACAGTTTCTGGGGTTTCATCAGGTTGTATCTCAAAATGACAAACATTCTGGTTGGTGTCAAGACAAATGTCTTGTGCCTTGAGAGTATTACTCTCACAAATGAATCCTTGTTGATCTCGTGAAATGCATGCTTCAACATCAACAGTTTGCCATTTATTCTCGTTTTGTTGTGCCCACACTCTATGCTCTACCGGATGGAGTATAGCTCCATGGTGATTCAACCCCAGTGCGATGATTGGGTATATGGTGTATACTGAGGCATTGCGTATCGTTAAGACAAAAGCTGTGGCTTTGCTCTCAGTGGGATCATAGGTGAAATTAACCAGATACCACCAGGACTGAAATTTCTCTCAAACTCAATTGCATTATCCCATATTACTTTTCGAATTTCAGTGGGCAAGGTGCCTTCTTCACCTTCCCTTATAATTGCGGCTGTCATAGATTGCATCCACAGTTGGGCTTGGATACAACTAAGGGCCAAGGAAACATTGTTTGGGGTTGTACCAAGTGCATTTGTGATCAGCTGATGGTCTTTTTCACCTGTTTCCTCCCACTGAGGCAATATATTCGAGAAAAGCCATTGGTGATTTCCCAATGCTGATAGAGAGGACTGTAGAGGATGTTTTAATTTGTCTAGATCACTAGTAGTTGTGACTAGTTTGTTTGCAAGTATCTCAGCATCTGTACTATTTAAGACTCCCAGTCCTGTTCCTAAGATACCAGTCACCTCTCTCTTCAGTCGTTGTGAGGTGTCAACAGTTCGCCGGCCTAACCATGCTGACCATCCTGCATAAGATGTACTCAGGAATGGTGAGCAGGTGGGTTTGATCGCAGAGATATTAATCTGCATTGACAATTCTACTCGTTTGAGGGAATATGTTGGGTTAAACGGTATTTTGTTGTTGACCTGTGTGTTTAATGGCATAAGGGCCAATGTTAAAGGTGTAAGGAGTTAGACTAATGGAGGGCTGAGTAGGCTACACCCTTGAAAGTTTGTGGGGGTGTAGGTTTTGGGTTCATTTCAACAGGTTCAGATG